>NW_020229911.1:0-30852 GCF_003227715.2 Harpegnathos saltator
ATATATTATTGTATATAAGAAGAGAAGAATTTATGTGTTCGGAACCTTGGCACCGGAGAGGATCTGGACTCGCATAGACGTCGAGATAGTAAGGTTGAAAATTTTTTTAACAAAATCTGGTTTTTTTTTCACCTGATCCCATGGGCGAACAATTTTTTTGTGGTGAGCATATATCGCTTCAAGAGGGAGCTTTGGAAATCGACTGTCCTCATTTTTTGCGGTTAGGACGCGGGGTATCATATGAAGCAGAGAGATAATGAAATTTATCCTTCAACAATGGCACCAAGTTATATACGACAAACTGCGCCATATTTTGACCTAATCGGATCCATTCTAATGGTAATTAAAGCCTTCCAATTTCATGCAAAATACATGGAATTTTCTTTTTTACTACAACTGAATGAAGCCCTCTACTCCTGAAAATCGGAGAATTTGATTGGACACAGTCCGCTTTCACAGACTGCCATTTGGAGTTAAAACACCACGAGCTTTTGATAACGCCTAGGCTAACAAGGGGACCTTCGAGGACCTGTTAATAAAGGATTTGATGGCTGAGATCTATTGTAGAGGGATTTCCCCTGTGCATGAGGGTCAAAGAGTTTTCCTCAAATGGGCTTTGGTTTCGGAGCAAAAAGAATTTTTGAAATTACTCGCCGTAGAATACTCGGTATGTAGCAGCATTTTACGGTCCGCGGACATGGCGCAGCGACTGCGGTTGCGGGCTAGGTACGCTGTTAGGAACCCGAAGTTCGGTATCTCACCATTACTTTTTTTTTATCAATTAGCCAAGAAATTTCACGCATCATAATCGTGATATTCGTGATAAGTAAAACTTGTGTTAAGAATTATGTAGTGATTATATATGTAGTCAATTCTAGGATAGAAAATGAAATGCCGAAGATTGTGGAGACAAAATAGTATTTATTATTCTATGCAATATAGTTAGTTGTTATGTAATGATAGAACAACATTGTTACATCACAGACTCCTCTGTATGAAATGAACAATTTTCAGCGTGATACTTATCATATCAGGTGTTAGTTAAAAAGAATCCATTTATTTTGCATATGGAAATTGAAGGCTTTAATTACCATATGTTAGAATGATCCGATTTAGGCTCAAATATGCGCGGCTTGTCTTGTTTCGATATACTTGTTTGCCATTTTGGAAGATAATTTCATTATGCTCTCTCATAGAAGCCCTCGTCCCTATTGGCAAAAAAATTGAGAACAGTCGATTTTTCACAAGCCTCTTGAAGCGAATTTTTCACAGCAAATTCGTTTCGCCTATGGGACGAGGAAACAGATGGTAAATCATTGGTGCCAGGTCCGGACTATAGGTGGGATGCATAAAGAACCATCCCAACCAAAGCTCCCGGAGCTTTCTTGCGAGTTCACTATCGAATGTGTGCGGCTGGCGTTGTCTGTGGATGCGAACACAATTCCTCTCCTATTTGGCAAAAGGCTGGCCTGCTTCTAGGCGGTTTGCTTCCTTCAGACGGTCCAGTTGTTGACAGTACAGTTTCCGGTTTAAGAGTTTTTGCCGTAGGGGAGCAGCTCATGTAGATAATTCCCTGCCAATCACCAAACCACACAGAAAAGACTTCCTGCCGTCAGATCCCGGCTGGCCACCGTTTCCGCCGGCTCACCCGATATCCGAACACACCGTTTTCGCTTGACCGTTGTCGTAAGTGATCCACTTTATCATCACCAAGTGACCAACCGCTTCAGAGAATAAAGGTCGTGTTGTTGCGATTCGAGCAGCGATTCGCAGAGATGGAAATTCGGGTCCATGAGGTTTTTTTTCGTTAACGTCGACTGTGCACCCATAATCGAGGCTTTTTTTTGTATCCAGCCTTATTCAAATGGTTCCAAACGGTTTTTTGTGCAATCTTTAGCTCTTGTGGGCATCGAAACAGGTGCTTAAACATGGACGATCGGATGCGAACAATGTCCATGATTTTTATCGATATTTTTTCGACAATTGGCCTTCCATGCGTGGTGCATCTTTGACATCGAAATTACCGGAACGGAATTCGACGAAAACCAAATGCCGCGTGATTGGCTGTAAGTATCAGGAACCAAAACCACTATTTCACCTTTTTCAGGCCGCGCTGGCTTGCGTTTTCGCCTTTATCGAAGAAAAACTGTAAAATATAGCGCATTTTCTCTTTGCCAGTGTCCATCTTTGACGCGCGCTCAAACAAAACTGAGTCCTATCACAAAACTGTTCAAAAGTTTTTAGTACGAAAATCTCATCTTTCTAACGCCATCTAGTGGAACCCGATCGGACTTATACAACGCGAAATACAGATAACTAAAGCCATCTATTGGAAAAATAATGGATTTCTTTTTACTATACCTGATAGAAACAGGAAAAATATAATTTCACAGAGCACCATGCACATCGTATGAAAGCATTTTCCTTACAGGCACACGGTTGTTTTAAAAGCGAGATGGAAGAAGAAATTTCGTCTGGAGGTGTATCCGTTAATAAATTGTAATTTTGCACCAAGGTCTCACAATATTTAAACGCGTTTGTCACTTCTCCCTTGAATTGTCGTCTAATTCCATTTTATCAAAATTATCCAGTACACAATACCGCTTCGATCGTTCTCTCTCGGGAGCCCTGAACGAGTGAAAGTGCACGAGGCTGCTGCTTCTTACTAGCGGATGAGCCGACGTCCCCACTCTTTTTTAAATCAGATACTACGGTCTTTTGACAAAGGATTCTTAGTTAGGCTTCAGGTCGAATGCGAACGAGAAACCAACGGCCAAATTCAAACATGTTGAATCCTCTGCTATACTGTCTCCATCAAAATATTGGAGTGTAGAGCAAAGCAATGCTTAACACATTGGATATAATACAAATAATATTTAAAATCGACTGCGATACTATAAAACGGGATTTATAAGTAAAGTATGAATAATATCACTGTTCTTATTTATTACGAATATGTTCTTATTTATCAGAATGTATGCAGAAAGAAATATATTTTCGAATGTTAATGATTTATGTTTTCCAGTTTCGCTTTTAAAACCATGTGTCTGTAAGGAAAATGCTTTCATACGATGTGCATGGTGCTCTGTGAAATTATGTTTTTCCTGTTTCTATGATAAGTATCACCCTGAAAATTGTTCGTTTCATACAGAGGAGTCTGTGATGTAAGAATTATTTAATATTACTATAATTATATTTGCATACAATAATAAAATACTATTTGTCTCCACCAATTCTTCGCATTTCAGTTTTCTATCCTAGAATTGACCTACATATTAAATACTACATAATCATAACACAGTTCTTACTTATCACGAATATCACGATATATGCTGTGAACATTTCTTGCTAATCGATAAAAAAGAAGAATGGTGAGAACCGAACTTGGGTCCTACAGCGTACTAGCCGCAACCGCAGTCGCTGCGCCACGTCCGCTGACTCGAAAGTTGCTGCTACATACCGAGTATTCTACGGCGCGTGGAACTTCAAAATTTTTTTCTCCGAAACCAAAGCCCATTGAGGAAAACCCTTTGACCCTCATGCACAGGGGAAATCCCTCTACAATATTCATCAGCCATCAAAATCCTTTATTAACAGGTCTGAGGGTCTACTTGTTAGTCCTATTCCAGATGAAAGTCTAGAACAGACTACATCACTGATAGAACACTATAACGAAGCACAAGCGACAGTCGCTGCACTTACAATCCGGCGTAATGGCGGAGGCTTGGATGACATCCGAGCAATTCTCGATTCAGTTGGTTCATCGAGGGCGCGTGTACGAGCGGCTAAGAATTTAATGAATTCCTCAAATGGCGGAGGTTCAGCCACTTCGACTAACTTCAGATTCCACGCCCTTTGCGTGGCGGAATCAAGCTTTTAAGTGACTACGAACACGAGGATGGATGTCGCTCCACAGTTGCGCAGGAGTTCGATTAATAATTTGCAGGGCCGCGAGAGTCGTCGTAACTTCATCGCATAAAGCCTGCAGCTCGGCGGCAGATTCCCGAGGGAACAGACAAAGATTTAACAATGTCGAGAAATGACGATTGAGCAACCGGCGTTTGTTTTCAAATCTCTGAGTTAGCGGGCTCCACGCGGCATTAAAACTGTCCGCAGTGACAGGAAGCGAACGAATACATTCACTCGCCCGACCAGTCAGATACGACGACAGATAATACATGCGTGCGAAATCGGAAAGATCATTATTGTGAATAATGAGCGATGCGAAGCGATTGCAAAAATGTTCCCTGTTCATAATCCCCGTCGAACGGCGGCAAACTAATGGATGGAAGACTCGGCAAAGCGACACCGAATTGTTGAGAAGCACTTCTGTGACCTGCGGATGACTCACTGACAGGCTCCACCGTCTCCAACACTTCGGTCATAAAGTCCGTCGTGTCGACGTACAAGTCCTCGGTCCTGTCAAAATGGTTGGCCTTGAAGTATTTAAGATAAGCGCGGTCCGCCTCCAGAATGGCTCTCTGCAGCAGGCTATGACCGTCCTGGAAAAGGTCCCACAGGTCTTTCAACATCTTCATTCGGCTTCTTACTTTGGCCGCAGTTATATTGTTACGACCGACTTTTCTGAAGTTGTCGAGCGAACGCTCAATCGACCGCTGCAGCTGCTTCACGAGAAACTCGGACATGACGCCTCACAGTTCACAGTCTGGACTCACTCACTCACGAGCAAGTCCGCCTCGATCCGGCTCGAAGGACCAGAAGTATGTTTGCGCGCGTCACGCTTTTGTCCGTCGGCGAGCGAGCGCTCTCTGCCGTCGATAGGTCACGCGTAAATCGCGTTGGGCTGATACCGCCCAATACAATGACGTGAGGACGGTTCGTGATCCTTGAACAAGGAAGAATGATCAAAGACCGGGAGATTGTACTCTTCTCAATAGATATATTTGAGCTGTGAGACACGAAACGATTCCCCAAAGACAGCACAACCACAGCACTGACGATAATGACAGTTATTCACAGAGTTCACAATGTTATCGGCGACGAGCGCGACGGTTACCAAAACCGTGATGAATATAGTTTGGAATGATCGTAAGACGACGATCTCATTCCCGCATCGACTCACGACAGCCTGAACGGCGTAATCGTCCAGAGCGAGCAGCCCGCGGGATCGCGAATCGTTGAACGCAGTGCTGCGAATACCCGGTGGAACGAAAATCGGTATCCGTCAAATCGACTCGCTGTTTTTTCTCTGCCCGTCATCGATCTACACGGACACTTTCAACAGGAGCGATCGATCCGCCTGTCGATCCGCGTTGCACAGATATTTGAATTTTTCGGATAATTGCTCCCGCGTGTCACAATCCACGCCGAGCGGATTGGTGGCCCTCTCCGAGCGCGCGTGCCTGGTACAATTCAGAGGGCACCACGAGCCGGAAGAAGCCACCGAAAACGCGTGAGAGCAACGAACCAGCGAGCGCGGCGTCGATCACGTGAGCCACACGAGCCACCGCTGGTGTAGAGCGGTGTCGATCGCCCATTGACTAACGAGCGATTAGCGTCGTCTGCCTGTGCCCTAAGCGCACGATTCGAGTACGTGTGCCTTTTTTTCCACGATTCAAGGTGGTCATGAGTGTTTCATATTGGAGCAAACAACAAGAAAGACGTATCGGTGTTTGTATTGATTCGCCCTGGTCGCGCCGGTTTCACCTGCTCGTCACGATCCGTTCGAGCCGCAAATAATTCGCCCTTGTGCGGACAACCTTAGAACTCCGATCTCGCCACTACGTATATCGTTTCCATCGTAGCAATTACCAGATATGTAAATATGAAACCGTAATTTTTGTATAGAAAATACACGTTTATTGTATGAAAATGATAAACAATATTTTATTCGAAGTATTACCCATCGCTAGCTATACATTTTTCCCAACTGTCTGACAATTTGTGGATGCCACGCCAAAAAAACTGTTGCTCTTTTGAGGCAAACAGTCATCGAGCCATTTTCGTACATTTTCGTAAGAAGTAAAGCGCTGCTCAGCAAGTGCGTGTCCCATCGATGCAAATAAATAGTAATCGGACGGAGCCAAGTCTGGTGAGTAAGCCGCATGCGAAAGTATTTCCCAACTAAACGCCTCAATCGTTTCCTTGACCAGTTTTGCTGTGTGTGATGGTGCATTATCATGAAGCAAAATCACTTTGTGTTGCCTTTTTTGATATTCTGGTGGTTTTTCACGCAAAGTGTGATTCAAATCGATCATTTATTGTCGGTAGCGTTCAGTATGAACGGTATCGTCAGGTTTTAGCAGCTCATAATAGATCACACCCTTCTGATCCCACCAAACACAGAGCATTGTATTTCGTCCATAGCGATTTGGCCTTGCAGTCGATGTCGATGGTTCGTCTGGAGTTACCCATGATCTTTTACGCTTAGGATTCTCAAAATATATTCAATTTTCATCGCCAGTCACAATTCGATGGAGAAATGACCTTCTTTTGTACCTGGCGAGCAGCATTTCGCAAGTGGTTTTTCAGATTTCCTGTTATCTTTCACTCAGTTCATATGGAACCAATTTTCCCATCTTTTGGATGTTTCCCATGGCTTTCAAACATATGAAGACGGCTTCTCGTGTTATATTTAATTGATCCGCGAGTTGTTGTAGCGTTTGAGCATCATCCTCATCCAACAGTGCTTGCAATTCGCTGTCTTCAAACTTTTTTGGTGGTCTTCCACGTTCTTCGTTTCTCACATAAAAATCGCTACGTTTGAATTTTTTAAACCATACAAAGCACTGTGATTTGCCAAGAGCATGCTCACCGTAAGCTTCGACAAGCATTGGATGCGATTCTGCAGCAGTTTTCTTCAAATGATAACAGAAGATCAATGCTATCCGCAAATCGTAGATTCCAGGCACAAAATTCGACATGTTCAACGTTATTACAAACTATTCTATTGTATGAAACTTGTATTGTTGTGAATTGAAAATTTTTGTCAGATGTCAACAAATGGAAATGGTGCCAATGACGCGGTTTGATGGTAACTAATTGACAGCTAGGGCCATCTATGGGCAAATTCCGATTTCATATTTACAGACCTGGTACATCAACAGTAATTATAATTATGAACTATAAAAATAGGCAAATTTCTAATAAATACGATTTCAGTTTCAAAATATACAGAGTGTTATAAAAACCTGGAAACGGTTAAATATCTCGAAAACGAAACGTTTTTGAGAAAATGTTTCCAACCAAAGTTGAAGGGTTTTAAAAGTTCTATTGAATGATCACATCCATTTGAATTTAAGTGGAGGGGTTAAGGCGAGGTCAAGGTCAACATAATTTCTTTAAATGGAAAACCCCATTTTTACCAAACAGTGTTAAAGAAGACAGCTAGATGTTACCTAGACGCTACCAGCTGACATTTTTATTGAGAATTGTCTGACAAGGAGATGACGCAACCTGTTTCATCGATTTCAACACGAGTCATAGCACACTCGATAGCTATGATGCCGTGTATGAACGCCCTAACATAATATGCGTGAATGCGTCTTTGTTTACGAGTAATTTGCAGTTAAAGTTTGGCTCGCGGAGCCGTGCCACACATAGGGCGCAAGTTACGACACTTTTTCACGAAGCAGCGTGATTGAGCAGACAGAGGCTCCCGCGCCGCGAACACTTTTGCGCCGAGGACGGCGTTCGAGTCCCGCCGACGACTGGTTCATTTTTTTTCGTATGTAAAGACATAAATAAATATTTTTGTATTGTTCTTATGTATAATTCCTTTTTTGCTTCTACGCTATTAATCAAGGCTAATTAGGATAGTCAGGTCTTTCAAATATGAACACAACTTTTTTATTAATTACAATAAAATGTTTTTGTCCGTATTAAAACACACACACATAAGACAAATATAAGGCACACAAATGAATGTTACGTATTATAAGATGTGGTCATGCAGTCGCAACTCTGTGGATGGAATGCCGTATGAAAGCATGGAAAACATAATAATTTTTTGCACCAGCTGCACGTAATGAACGCATAATTTTTAGCACAAATACACTTTTGACTATGTATAGTTGGTGGAAAACATATTTGATTGACGTTGTAAAATATCTCGCGACTGTCAACAAGACTGGACGCATACCACGCATATTGGAGCATAAAATTGAAAACTGGTGCTGATAACAGTTAGAGTGTGAGCGATTGTATACGAATCACATCAGCGTGAGTGTTCAAATCTGTCGACAAATTGGCGAGTGACAAATTGACGTACATTCAAAATGTACGCCAATTTGTCAACCGTGCATTGTTTATTTCTATAGACAGGTCAAAATCATTATAAAGCATATACAGAACTGTCCTTCTTTATATACCGGCGACGAAAGTATAAATTTGGTAGTATTATTTGTAGGTTACACTTTGTCCTGTTGTTATTATCGCGAAATATTTCGTTATACATATGGATAAACTTTTGTCCTCCCTAAGAATCAAGAAGAAATAAAAACTGATGATTACCAACGTACGGCTTGAGAACCAGTTTCAAATATTGCTGGTAGAGAGACGTTATTAATTTCCCTGATTTGGAGCAGACTGGAACAACATTTTTACATAATAGCAATAACGCATCTACCTCTTTCTGTATCCGGACTCCAAATGTGTCGGAAGTCTCTTGTAAGCAAACGAACACTTTATTTAATAGCTTGCCCGATTGTGTGACAGAATATTGTGCAGTATAAGAGTGAGTCACTTTGTTTAGATCGCCGATATATAATTGTACGAATTTTTCGCCAGTATGCATGTACGTTCGTGCAACATTTACGTGATATTCGCAGCCCGTTTGGTCAGAATTTATTATGAAATCTGGGTCGTAATCCGGTGATATACTTCTAATTAATTCTTGAAAGTGTACAGCGGATTCCATCACAGCTTACGGTGATATTATTTCTCTTTTTGATAAATACCGAACAACTCAACGGTTAGAAATTTTGTATTCACGTAGAAATGACCACCGTTAACCATGTGTTCGATGCTACAAAGCGGAAAGCTTTGTCATGTTCTTCGCTTTCTTCTCCTTGTTTGTTATATTGAACGGCTGCAGCCATCGCCCACTGTTGAAGGAGACGTCGTGTAACAAGTTGCCTTTGCTCTCTTGCTTCCGTAAACCGATCATACACATTCCGTTTTATTAATTGCAGCTTATCCCAATAATTTCCACCAGATAAAATGTATTTGCGGAAGCGTGCAACTTCACTGTGATAATGCAAATGCTGTTTAAACTTGCTTTGTAACGTACGGAAGCTCCAATTCGGATGTTCGTTTGCGGTCATAAATATTTTCAATTTTACGTCATACGGCACTAGATCCATCGCTGCAACTTTTTGCGGAGGTTCGTAGTCTTCCGTTCTTTGACTCGTATGAGGCTTGTCCGGAGAAGACTCTTCCGTTCTTTGACTCGTATGAGGCCGAAGAAGACGATTGAACATCTTCCATCGCGTCTTCTTCAATCACGTCTTCTCCTTCTGCTATATAATATTCCACCTCATCTGATATTTTAAGTTTTCCCAACAGTTTAATTAAGTTTTCAAACAATTTTCCGCCAATTAATTTTGAATTTTTTCATAATTTTCTTGGCGTTTCATTATTAATTAAATTAAATTGTATCAGGACATCTGCAAATATGAATTCAATATAATTGATATTGTATACAAGGTCAATAACAATACGTACAGATATTTCTTTCCATTGCTCACATATTCAATATATTTGCCTCGAAGATATTCTATTGCGTCCGTCAACTTTTCTTTCGTAATATCACATTTTGCTAGATTTTGCACATAGCTGATCGTTGCTTCATCTACAAACGTGGTTTCCATTTTTAACACGAGTTTTTCATTGTTCACGTTACGAAGACTGCCCAGAGAATGAAGCGAGCACGTCACAAAACATAAGAATCCCTCTGCGGGAAGGGGAAAGGGAAGAGGGTTCCTTTCCACTTGTAACGGTTCCAATGACTCTTGGGTTTCTCTCACACAAAATAATCACTGTCTGGCCATTTCTTTCCCATACCATACGAAATATTTATGCGAAATAGATTTACACGAAAAAAACATTTTATTGTAATTAATAAAAAAGTTGTGTTCATATTTGAAAGATCTGACTCTCCTAATTAGCCTTGATTAATAGCGTAGAAGCAAAAAAGGAATTATACATAAGAACAATATAAAAATATTTATTACATGTCTTTACATACCAAAAAAAATGAACCAGTCGTCGGCGGGACTCGAACGCCGTCCTCGGCGCAAAAACGTTCGCGGCGCGGGAGCCTCTGTCTGCTCAATCACACTTCATGAAAGAGTGTCGTAACTTGCGCCCTATGTGTGGCACGGCTCCGCGAGGCAAACTTTAACTGCAAATTACTCGTAGACAAAGACGCATTCACGCATTTTATGTTAGGGCGTTTATACACGGCATCATAGCTATCGAGTGTGCTATGACTCGTGTTGAAGTCGATGAAACAGGTTGCGTCATCTCCTTGTGAGTTATGAGCTTTAGAATTTACAGTGCCATCAGCCTTAGTATTATCCACGATGTACCGCGTGGAGGTTGCATGGTCGCACTTTACACCCCTGCGTGCGTGCGTGCGTGCGTGCGTGCGTGCGTACGTTTCGGTGGACTGAAGCGGGCAGTGTTTCCGCTGTGGCCGGGGAAGGCACACCGCACAGAGGTGCACAGCACCGCCCAACTGTGCGGCGTGCTTCGAGGTTGGAAGAGATGGTGCGGCCACAGGATGGCGGAGCCATCCTGTTAGTTCGCGAAACGTCCAAAGGGGAGCGGCAGTCAACGGGGCGTGCGCTGTCGCGGCCGTCCTGCAAACGGGGGAACGTTGGGACTCGCCGTGGTTGACATGGCGAAGGCGGGCGCGTTTCCGTCCGAGGGGACAGTGGATACTGTCGGTAAGACGATGCAGTCGGGTTCGGAAACAAGCCCGCAGGATAGGTCGGCTTTGGGAATCGCGCGAAGGGGAGCGCGGTCCCTCTCCGTAGAGGGGAGGAGCTTTACCCCTTCCGCAGCGAACTCCCTGGCCCACTGTGCGACCCGCGAATGAAAAAGGTTCTTCTCCCGCGTTAATCACGCGGGGATATCTCCCCTGTTGTAACCGTGGGAGTCCTCTCCCCCTGGCATGTGCTTGGGGGGATGATGTTCTCCTTCCGCGAACGGCAGGGGAGGTTTCGGGGGAGCAAGTAACCCGGTGGGGGACGGGCCTTGTCCTCCCCCCACCTCAGACCATCGTGGTGTAGGTGAGGGAGAGGGCTGCACATCCCCCCTCCCTCGCCGGCCCTGTGCAGTACCGGCCGGCGTCTCACGTCGCAGTATGGGACGGCGCTTTCCGTCCGGAACGGAGGTAAAAGAGGCCTGAGTCCTGATAACAGGGTCCATAAGAGCTGTACCTTCCCCTTCCGGATGGGAGCTGAGGCCTTAATGGCGGGTTTTGGAACGGCGATTGAGGATTGGCTCTTAAAGCCATAGGCACCTCTCCCTTCCTCCCCTAACCACTTCCCTCCGCACAAGTCCCGCGACTCGCGGCGCCCAAGAAGAGCCTTAACGGCTATAGGGTGTGGCGGACTGCAGAGGCAGTGAGGAATCATTCCTGCACCCGCCACAAGCATCATTCTGACGGTCAGTGCTGGGAGATCCAAAGAATTTCCGGGCGTACGCATTGAGCAAACGCTGTGGGAGCTTCCGTACCAGCAGTACCATATTAATTTATAGGTATTTTATCGCCCGTAAGATACTATAAATTGAAAATTGAAATCGCATAATCAGGTAATCTAAATCTTGGTTATTTAAGTTGGTCCAGCTGTAATTTTCAATCTATAGTGGATGGGGCAGCAGTTCGTAGCCCAATTCGACCAATTTGACCGTGGCGAGGGCGGAGGTGTGAGCCGGTGCGTTGTCATGGTGGAAGAGCACTTTTTTCTTCGCCAAATGGGGCCGTTTTTTCTGCAATTCGGCGTCGAATCGGCCCAATAATTCGGCATAGTACAGCCCTGTGACCGTTTTGCCCTTCGCCAGGTAGTCGATGTAGATCACACCTTGTGAATCCCAGAAAACGGTGGCCATCACCTTTCCGGCCGATAGGACAGTCTTCGCCTTCTTCGGAGCACATTCGCCGGGTGAAGTCCACTATTTCGACTGTTCCTTGGTCTCTGGTGTGTACCAGTGGATCCATGTTTCGTCGACGGTCACGAAACGACGCAGAAACTCCTTCGGATTGCGCTTAAACAGCGTCAAACACTGCTCTGAAGTGGTCTCACGGTTGCGCTTGTTGTCCGGAGTGAGCAAACGCGGCACGCATCGCGCCGACAGCTTTCTAATGCCCAAAATTTCATGCAGGATATGACTCATGCGGTCTTTTGAGATGCCTACTGTCTCAGCTATCTCGCGCACCTTCAATCGGCGGTCTGCCAATACGAGATCGTGGATTTTTGTCATGTTATCCTCCGTGATAGCCGTTTTCGGGGCACCTGGGCGTGGCTCATCAAAAACCGACGTGTGACCACGTTGAAACTCGTTAAACCAAGTTTTGACGGTCGCCATCGAAGGAGAAGAGTCACCGTACACAGCATCCAAGCGCTCTTTGATTTCGCTGCGCGATTTCCCTTCCAAAAACGAGAATCGAATCACCGACCGATATTGCTCTTTTTCCATTTTTCTAAAATCCGCGGACACGCCCGCTTCCACACGCGGCCAAAACAAAACTACGAGTCCGATTCGGCTGAAATTTCGACAGTAGCCGTCTACGAGAATGTACTACACGATAGTAAATTTCTCTTGCGATAGTGGCGCCATCGGGCGGTGAGGCTAAGTACTTATCGGACCGCCCTCGTATACCCCCACAACAGTGATGGGCCCAGGGTCAACCGCCACGTACGAGCATCCACTCTTCCTGACCTTGCAGGGGGGACGCCCGTTGCGGGTCTGACTACAACGGCCACGGAGCCGCACTTACTGTCCAGCTAGTTTTTATTACCGGCCGGAACATAGTACGGCTCCGTGACCAGACCTAGGCCAGCGCCCATTTCGGCAAGTCTCTGACACCAGAGATCTTGCGCACGGGCGCCGCGACCCAGGTTGGCCTGAGATACCCGGAGGAGCGTGAAAGCTAAGCCTTCACGCCTCCTCCGGGCGATCATCATCGGCACCCCTCAGAGAGACTTCGGGTGGACCAGTGGATCCATGTTTCGTCGACGGTCCCTGTCTCCTCTGAGGGGTCCTTGGCTGTGGTGGTGGCTTCTTCGTCGGGTGTCTTTGTGGTGTCTGCCACTTCCTCCATAGGTGCTTCGGAGGTCCCTACCAAGGGGATTCCTACCTCCGCCTCCCCCTCCTCTCGGGAGTACGAGGGGGGAGGCTGTCAAGGAGAGCCGGGGATGGCGCGTCTTCCGACTCTCCGTCTAGAGTTGTTAGGGGTAGGGTCTCGACGACCTCCACCCTCCTCACCTTGTCGGTCCTCTTCGGTGACGCAGTCTCCTTCTCCTCCTTCTCTGTCTCCTGCTCCACCGGTGGCGCCGCCGGGGGGGCCGCTTCCATCGCGGTCCTCCTCTTCCCCCTCTGCGGCTGCGGCTCCTCCTCCATCAGGGTGGTGGAATCCAGGGCACGGCTGGCTGCCTCCTCCACCATCATTTCTTCCCGTGTAGGGGAGGAAGCCGGCCTGGCCTCCTCCTTTTCCTCGCCTCCAGTCTCGTCCGGAGTAGGGGGAGTGTTCGTCGTCCTGGGTCCGGGTTGACGTTTCCTCTGGGCCTTCCTCTTCCTCTTCTGTCTGCCGGTCAGCGGCTTACACGCCGGGCCGCCGGCCTTGTGGCCGGCAGGTTTCCCGGCCTCTGCGCACACTGGGCAGTGTGCCGCGGTCGCCCTACAGTATTTGGCGCGGTGGCCGGGGATACCGCAGTGATAACAGTTATCGCTGCGGTCGACGGCGCTTTTGCACTGCTCGCGCACGTGGCCCTGTTCCATGCATCTGAAACAGCGCCGCGCGAGCAGGCAGCGCCGTCACCCCGGCTCGGGTCCATCCCACCAGGATGGCCGCCCCGCGGCGGCGACCTTGGAGGCCGCCGCCAGCGGGCACCGCACCACTGTTCCTTGCTGGGTGAACTGCAACTCACCCCCGGACGCGTCCGTGGGTGGGCAGCCCCCAGCGAGAGCCACAGCGGCCGTCACGTCCTCAGCCCCGACTGTTGTGTCCAGGCCAGTGAGCCGCAGTGCTGCGGTCTTCACCGGCCTTTGGACGCTGTAGCCGGGGCCCTTCTCCGCCGCCAACTTGCCGGGTTCCTCGGCGAGCCGGTCGGCGGAGGACCCCGCGTTGAGGCCAGGCACCTTGATTAGTAAGGCCCCGGTACGGGCCGTCCTAATTTTCAGGGCACCCGGATGCCGACATCTTTTGGCTTAATCCGGCGTCTGGCCTCAACCATAAATTCTTTATAAGAATCTTTGGGGCAGGTAACTGTGACGGCCGCAGATCTAGGCGGCCGCGGCACCATCGCCTCCCTCCTCGGGGCTTTGGCGGGCTGAGGAAGAGGGGGCTTGGGGGCTTTCCTCCTTTTTTCCTCCCTCTTCTGCTTCCTTTTATCCCTCGGCCCTCTCCATCCATGGTCCGACCATGGTCCATCCCTCTTCTTTAGCTGTTGTTGCTGCGGGTACGGTCCGGGGTTGGCTGGATGGCGTTCCCTGCCTGTTGTCGTCCACTTTTCCCCCCGTCTTCCTTCCCCGCAGCTTTCAGCGCCTGGGCGTAGGATTTACCAGCGCGTGCAGGGGGGGGGAACAAGCCCTGGGTTCACCAGTTCCTGTCCCCTCCCTTCCTGCTTCCTACCTTCGGCTCTCCTTTTCCTTCTCCTCTCTCTCTCCCTCTCCATCCTACGTCTCCTCCTCCTCTGGGTCGACGTCCCCCTGACCTTCGTCTCTCTGGCCCCAGCCCCCCCCCACGCCCGGATTGGCTCTCGCCTCTCCGGCCGGGGGGGGAAAGAGAACTCGGGACGGGGGCCCGCACCGTCGGCCCCGGAGACGTCTTTCCAGGTCCCAGTTCCATCACGACCGCCCTTTCCGTCGTCACCCTCCGAATGGATGCGGTCACCGCCTGGTAGCCCTCCCCCTTTGGGTCCAGGCCCGCCCTGGCGTCCACTAACCGCTCTAACTCCTTTGTCATCTTAACGTACATTTCCCTGGCCTCCGGCTCCATATTTCGAAGCACCAGGGATTCGTCAAGGTCCCTTTGTACCCCTTGTAGTGGGGGTCTTTTAACCGCCACAGGGGCGGTGGCCTCCTCCCGCCTGTGGAGGTCTAAGTTGTCGTCATAGACCGCAACTTTCCTTACCTCCGTATTTACCTCCGCAAAGGAGTTGGAGGAAGAGGAATCCTGGATCGGAGCCCTCACCACCCTCCTCCTCTTCTCTCTCATCCTCGGTTTCGGTGCCTCTCTGGCGTCTACGTCAGATGCAGAGGAGCTGCCCCCTGCAGCCTCCGCATACGTTCTTCGTCGCTGGTGTCCAGGCTGGGAGAGGTCCGGTGCGGCGGCGGAAGATATTTTGGCCGCATTCTGTTCTTCGAGCAGCTTCCTATTTTCGATCCGCAGCTGTTTATTCTCCTCCCTCATCCCGTTCATCTCGGCCTCCAGGTTGGACCGCTCGTCTGTCCTTCCATCAGTGGCCGCGAATCTGACCATAAAGGTCTGCAGGATGACCTCGGAGGAGCCTACCGCTCGGTTCATCAGGGACACGAAGGTCCCTTTGAGCGTGTTGAACCTTCGTGCCACCAGTCTCAGTGCACCGAGCGCACGGCCTGCCACCGAGGCCAATTCCGATGTGGAGGCCTCCCTCAGAAGTATGGCGAAACTTGCGTCTTTGTAGACTTTCTCCATAGGACGTCTATCAGCCAGGGATCTCAATATGCCCGTGTTGAGGAGATCTTCGATCTCTTTCTCCAAACACTTTTATTTTTCGGCTTTCTTCCTGGCCAGTTCGGCTTCCCTTTTCTCCCTGAGACCCACCCCCAGACCGGTGGTGGGTTTCCTCCCTCTCGGGTCTCTCCTCCTGACAAGAACAGGCTCAGGAGTCGCCTGTTCTTGGGGAGGCGAGTCCCTCAGGGAGATGACGGGGCTGCCACTAGTGATCTCCCTCCTTCTTTTCCTTCTGTCGCGGGTCCCCATCCCGCTGGTTCCGGCTCTGTCGGATGTAATAGCCGTCCCCATGGCGGGTTTGGATCCTTTGTTCGCATCGGGTTTGATGGGTCTCGTGGTGGCACAGTTAGAGGAGACAAACCTATCCAATTCGTCCCTCGCCACCTTTGACCTCTGAGAAAGCAGAACGCTCGAAATGATTTTCGGCTTTCCCTTGGTGCCGTTCGCGTCCGCGCTCGCGTCCCATCCCCCGGAGACCTGTCCCCCTCTCTTACTAGAGAGGGGGCCAAGTTTATTTTTCACAGGCGTCATGTCAGTGGTACTGGCGCCATTACATCGGGTCAGTCCTATTCCTTCGGTGGGCGGTCCTTCTTGGATGCGGGGATCCGCCTCGCCTTCTCCCCGGTGGGAGAGGTGCTTCTCGCCTTCCGATGAGGGGCCTTTTCCCCCGGAGCGTGGCCGCCCCTCTTCGTGCCGAGGGCTCACGTCGCGAGTCCCCCGGTGGGGACCGTGCTTCTGGCCGGTGTTTGCCAGGGACGGTTTCCCCCGGTGCGCGGCAACTCCTTCTTCGTTCCCCGGGGGTCCGCTCGACTCGCTCCCCGGCGGGAGCGGTCTCTCCGGCCTTGCAGCTTGGAGTAGGTCCGGACTCCGGGATCGAAGTCCGGATCCCCGTCGGAAGACTAGCAGTAGCTTTCGCTGCTGCCAGCCGAGCTCTGACTTCGGCTCCTTCAGTTGGAGCTTTGTTCGGTGACTGACCTGTCGTCTATTGACGACATGACGGGGCTCAGGTCCGGTTCCCCGACATGACGCTTCACGGTCGTAACTTCTTCACAAGTGCCCGTGGTCAACACTTGTGATGGCCCGTCGCAGGATGACGACGTGGGGGGGGACCGGAACAGTATCCTCAACCTCACGCCGATTTTCGGCTCCGAATACCGAAACGTTTTGCCTTTCAGTTGTCATATTAAGATTCATCAAGTGTAGGATTGTTACGAGCCCTACCCACTCGGGATTGAATTCGGGGTTTTCCTTCCCCTAGACCGGCTGCCTTCACCAGGCTAACGAGCCCGCCCTGCCCGCGCTGTAGGGTCCCTTGGGCCTCACGAGTAAAACCCTCCAGACCCTGGATAAAACCTGGAGGCAGCTGCCCATCCAGGAGTATTATGGACGCTCTTAGTCTGGTCCCTCTGTACAGGCCACCCCGGCATGGTAGAACCTGCCAGGGGTAGAAACCCCCATCGCTACAGCCCTGTACATCATCGGGACACGCAAGCTCCCCCATCACGACAAGGTGGCGACCATCCGCAGAAGAAAAAAGGGGACATTATTTTGGTCTCCTTCCCCACTCAATGACCAGTAACCTGGCACAATCGACAGCCATCCCTTCCGGAAGGGGCCCCAATGTTCGACGGCTTTTGCCTGAGGGATCAGGTCGCCCACCACCTGCGGGTTCTCCGTTGCCGACTATCTCCAGCCGCCAAATACCAAGGTACTCCCTTTCGAACGGATAACCCCCGACTGTGTGCTCCAGATTTCCCGGACACCGGGTGTTGTACCGTTGGTCGTATGCTGAATGGTAGGTGGTGAACCTCATCCATCCCGCACACAATCCCGTCACCGAAAATGTCATGCCTTTCGACATGCGCCAGCTGTACTGCTTCCAGTTGCGGTATCGTGTGTCCGTATACACCCTTTACAGGACCGGTCAAGGCGCAGGGACGACCAGCTGCGGGAGTCTCCCAGTCCTGCAGTAGTGCATCCGAGAGGCTTCATCACCGCCATTGATGCTACCCCGCCACTCCACCCGGCAGGACAACAGGCAACAGACCGCGAAGACCCGGGAGGGTCAGCATTCGAACGCCCGCCCGACCAGCCCGCGCGGCAGGCGCCGCAGCACCGCCTCTAACGGTGGCATACCTCCACGACCCGTACGCCCGTAACAGCCGACCAGCACCTCTCGCTGAGGGTGAGACTGGGACACCGATGAGTGCATCCCCCAAGTTTCCTCAAGGAATACCCAACCGGCACCCAGAAAAACCCTCCTTCGGTGGCGACCTAAGCTGGTTCATTCGACGCACATATCCTCTCCGACACTGTGGCGAAAGTGGCCCCGTCCACCACCGCTACAGCCACAACCCATCGAGGACCAGCGCCGTTCCCAGCCTCCTCCGGACCGCACCTCCCCACACACACATTCATTCTAAATGGCTAACGATCCTACACCCAGGAGGAGCCCGTCCCGTCTCCCGAGAGCACCCCCGCTCCCGCCGCTGAGCGAGTCCCCCAGGCGCCGCGGAACTTTGGTCTAACGGATCAGTGAGTGCAAGCCCACCGTTGCCGACTATCCTCCGCCCCCCGGCACCCAAAAGGCCTCCCCGAAGACAGAACCGAGACCCGCGGGGTCCGCCACGCGCTCTACCGGATGTTGCCATTCGGCAGCGCTCATGTAGAGGAATTAGACCGCATGAACTCTGTCTTGTGGACTTCATATGCTCGGCTGTCTCACCAGACTAACGAGGTCGCCCTCCCGGGTTTGTTCTTTGAGGTTCTTCCTTCCTCCTCGGTGGGCTGGGAAACCAGTCTTACGAGTCCGAGCACCCGACCGGTTTGTTCACGAAGTTGCCTCTCCGGTTTGGTCACCCCGAGGCTTGGCGAATCCTAAACACCGCCCCGGAACTAACGAGTCCAAACACCCGACCGGTTTTAATCGGAGTTTTCCTCTCCGGTTTGGTCGCCATGTTGCTAACGAGCCCAAACTCCCGGGTTTTTACTTTGGGTTTTCCTTCCCCTCGTTTGGTGTCTGTTCGACAGACTAACAGGCCCAATCGCCCGGGTTTATTATTCGGGGTTCTTCCTCCCCTAGTATCGGCTGCCTGGACTGCCAGACTCACGAGCCCGAACATTCGGTTATTGTCAGATTTGCTCTCTGTTGCAGTTGCCCAAAGGCTGACGAGCCCGCACGCCCGGGTTTTTACATTGGGTTTCCTTCCTCTGGTTCGGTTGGCTGGCACCATCAGCCTAACGAGCCCGATCACCCTGATTCAGCATTGGGGTTCTTTCTCCCCTAATAATAGATTGCTTGCCCACGAAGTCAAGCTCTCGAGCTCTCGCCCGGGTTTGATATCGGAGTTTCCAATCTCTGGAATAGGTTGCACAAGACTAACGAGCCCACTAGCCCGGGTTTTTACAGTGGGTGTCCTTCCCCTCGTCGGGTTGTTTGGCAACCTCCCAAACTAACGAGTCCGATACCCGGGTTTTCGTGGGTTTTCCGTCCCTCGGTTTTTACATTGGTTTTCCTTCCCCTTGTTCGGATGCCTTGGAAAAATAGACTCACGGGCCCGATCGCCCGGGTTTATTAGTCAGGGTTCTTCCTTCCCTCTAGTTCAGGAGCCTGGACCGCCAGGCTCGCGAGCCTGAACGCCCGGTTTGGTTCGGAGTTTTCTCTCCGTTTCGGATGTCTGGACCGCCAGACTCACGAGCCCGAACGCCCGGTTTGTGCGGAGTTTTCTCTCCGGTGCTGATGCCCTGAAGCTAACGAGCCGTACGCCCGGGTTTATTAGTCAGGGTTCTTCCTTCCCTCTAGTTCAGACGCCTGGACTGCCAGACTCTCGAGCCCGAACGCCCGGTTTGTGCGGAGTTTTCTCTCCGGTGCCTTCAGGCTAACGAGCTGCACACCCGCGTTTGGTATTGGGGTTCTTTCTCCCCTAATAATAGATTGCTTGCCCACGAAGTCAAGTTCTCGAGCTCTCGCCCGGGTTTGATATCGGAGTTTCCAATCTCTGGAATAGGTTGCTCAAGGCTGACGAGCCCACTAGCCCGGGTTTTTGCAGTGGGTTTTCCTTCCCCTCGTCGGGTTGTCTGGAAACCTCCCAGACTAACGAGTCCAATGCCCAGGTTTTTACAATGGGTTTTCCGTCCCCTCGTTGGGTGCCTGGAAAAAAGGCTAACGGTCCCTCATCACCACGGGTTTTTATGGGTGTCCTTCCCCTGTTTGGTTGCCTCCCAAAGGCGAGGCTAACGAGCCCAAACGCCCGCGCTGCAGGGTCCTTCGTGCCGCTCGAGAGCACCCTCCAGTCCCTTAATGCTTCAAGAGGTAGCTGCCCATCTCGAAACATGTATTGGTCGCTCTTAGTAGCCACTCTCCTCGGTTCGCCCTCGAACTTGGAATCCTGAGTTTCTAAGTCGAGTCTATCCCTTGGATCATTATGGCTGTCAAGCTTCTGCACCACGACAAGGTGACGACCATCCGCAGAAGTGCGTTTTAAACCGTCAGTGGTTTTTGACATACAAGGTGCGTCCGAAAAGTTCGGTGTATGGTGTCATAAAATAAAAGAAACAAGAGTTACAAACAAAATATCTTTACCGGCCTTTAAATTAATCACCATTAGCTACAACACCCTTCTGACATCGGTTGTATAGCTGCTGCAAACTGTCAGCAAACGCTTCTTTTGGAATCGCTTGAAGCACCGTTGTCACGCGTTGTTGGATATCCGCAGCGTCTGCGAAGCGTAAGCCTTTCAGGGTTAATTTAAAGCGTGGAAACAAAAAGAAGTCTGCTAGTGCCATATCTGGAGAATAAGGTGGGTGTTGAAGAACAGTCACCTTGCGTTGAGCGAGAAAGTTGCTCACGCGGATCGCAGTGTGTGGACGGGCATTGTTGTAGAAGAGATTCCACTGTCCACTCCTGTACAGTTCTGGCCGAACCCGCCGGATGCGTCGCAGCAGCCGTTTCAAAACTCCCTCGATAAATTCCGTGTTGACAGTTTGACCCTCGGGTAGAAATTCATGATGAATCAAGCCGTTGCTGTCGAAAAAGACGATTAACATCGTCTTAATCTTGGATTTTGTCAGCCAACTTTTTTTGGGAGGCGGGGAAGACAATGAACACTATTCCATTGATTGTCGTTTGGTCTCTGGATCGTATTGGTAGCACCAGGTCTCATCTCCTGTAATGATGGTTTCCAAAAACTGCGGATTCCGATCAGACATGTCGATGAAATCTCCAGACGTTTCCATCCGATTTTGCTTCTGCTCGTCTGTCAGCTTGTGCAGTACAAACCGGGCACTAATCTTACACTTTTTCAAATGTTCGTGAACAAGAGTGCTTACACTCTATTTGCTGATCTTCAAATATTCTGCTATCATGCTCAAAGACAGCCGCCGATCATCCGCAAGCATCCGCACTTGTTCGATGTTGTCTGGGGTTGTGCTTGTTGAAGGTCGACCCGAACGCGGCTCATTCTTGACATCTTCCTTTCCGTCTCTAAAGCGTTTAAACCACTCGAAAACATACTTTTTACTCACTGCTTCAACACCGTACACTTTCACTAACATTTCATGAGTTTCCATCGCCGTTTTCCCTAATTTGAAGCAAAACTTCATGTTAACGCGTTACTCCATCTTGCGCTCCATTGTGCAATCACGCGAGTTCTCATACTGACTCCGTTAGATTGGTTGCAGCGTGATTCTGCTTCACTTTGGTGATTTGCACGATAGGGGGAGCTTATTGACATGTCTGTCAAAGCGTATGCGCGGGCGCATAATCCTAACCAGCGCGGATTTTAAAATATGGAACCATTCACCGAACTTTTCGGACGCACCTTGTATATGTAGCTCTACGTCACTTCAGGCATGCGCTGTAGCGTGGGAAATTCTTTGGATCTCCCACTGCTGACGATGTCCCGCAGCGGTTTTAGTGGATGGAAGTCCCACATAACCTCCGGCCAGCGTTACAAGTTTTGGTCTTCTTACAGCATGACGTAGGCCACGCACACAGCGAGCGACCGTATCCGTGAGCGGCGGCGCGGCGGCGGCGCGCGGCGGCTCTTCGGGCAACGTCGGGCGGTAGACGAGTGCCGACGTAGTACCACCGTCTCTCTCTCGCTGGGCCTACGGAATAGGCGAGCCGCGAGATCTTTCTCGCTGGTCGTATGCTCTGTTCTCTTTCGCTCTCGCTCGCTCTCACTCGCTCTCTCTCTCTTTCTCACGTTTTAATTGCTTTATTAAATATATTAATTATGTAAAAATGTATTATGTATAAATGAATGATATACATATACTGCATTCTATGTGAATGAAGAATATATAGTAATATTAAAGAAATAAAGAGAGAACGGAGAAAGGTTTAATAATAAATGATTAATAGAAAACCACTCTTGGCCAATATGTACGTCTCTTCTAATAAATAATTCATGATTATTAATGTATTAAAAAACAACTTATTCATATTACAAAATTCTAATCCAAAATTAAATTAAATGTTATTTCCTTTTTAAAACGTATTTTGTAAAACATTTCGTAAATACATTTTTACTTTCCAGCAGCAAATATCAGGTGTAGTAAAAAGAAATCCATTATTTTTCCAATAGATGGCTTTAGTTATCTGTATCTCGCGTTGTATAAGTCCGATCGAGTTCCACTAGATGGCGTTAGAAAGATGAGATTTCGTACTAAAAAAACTTTTCTGACAGTTTTGTGATTAGTTGACTCAGTTTTGTTTGAGCGCGCGTCAAAGATGGACACTAGCAAAGAGAAAATACGCTATATTTTAGTTTTTCTTCGATAAAGGCGAAAACGCAAGCCAGGCGGCTGAATTTGTGAATAGTGTTTATGGTCCTGATACTGTAACAGCCAATCACGCGCAATTTTGGTTTCGTCGATTCCGTTCCGGTAATTTCGATGTCAAAGATGCACCACGCACTGGAAGGCCAATTGTTGAAAATATCGATAAAATCATGGACATTGTCGAGTCCGACCGTCATGTAAGCACTGTTTCGATTGCCCAAGAGCTAAAGATTGCACAAAAAACCGTTTGGAACCATTTGAATAAGGCTGGATACAAAAAGAAGCTCGATGTATGGGTGCCACACGAGTTAACGAAAAAAAATCTCATGAACCGAATTTCCATCTGCGAATCGCTGCTGAATCGTAACAAAATCGACCCATTTCTGAAGCGGTTGGTCACTGGTGATGAAAAGTGGATCACTTACGACAACGTCAAGCGAAAACGGTCGTGGTCGAATCGCGGTGAGCCGGCGGAAACGGTGGCCAAGCCAGGATTGACGGCCAGGAAGGTTTTGCTGTGTGTTTGGTGGGATTGGCAGGGAATTATCTACTATGAGCTGCTCCCCTACGGCAAAACTCGGAACTGTACTGTCAACAATTGGACCGTCTGAAGGAAGCAATTGCCCAGAAGCGGCCAGCTTTGGCCAATAGGAGAGGAATTGTGTTCCATCAGGACAACGCCAGGCCGCACACATCGAGTTACTCGGAAGAAGCTCCGGGAGCTTGGTTGGGAGGTTCTTATGCATCCACCTTATAGTCCGGACCTGGCACAAAGTGATTACCATCTGTTCCTGTCCATGGCGGACAATTTTGCTGGTGAAAAATTCGCTTCACGAGAGGCTTGTGAAAATCGACTGTCTCAATTTTTTGCCAATAGGGACGAGGACTTCTATGAGAGAGGCATAATGAAATTACCTTCAAAATGGCAACAAGTTATTGAACAAAACGGCGCATATTTGACCTAAATCGGATGATTTTAACTATGGTAATTAAAGCCTTCAATTTCATGCAAAAATAATGGATTTCCTTTTACTACACCTGATATAAATATAATAAAATAAAAAGAAAATAATTATTTTTATTATATTTCAGTTTTACGAGTAGATTACGTACATATTGTTGCTCAACGGAAACCGTAGAAAAAATATGCAAATTCTTTTTATATTGCATTAATTTTTATACGTTAACATTTATTTTTATAGTATAACATGTTAAATTTTGACTTTGAGTCAAGTTAAATTGACCTTTGAGTCAATGTGTGAATGTAAGTCCAAGATAAAATAATATTTATTGTAAAAGAAATATTTTAAGGAAACTTGCCTGTCTCGTTTCTTTTTTCAGAATTATTATAAAATAGATGATTCAATACATACAGGGTTCTCAGAAAGTCTCCGAACGATAAAATATCTCGAAAACAGTCAGTTTTTGGAAAAAATGTTTCAGGCAAAAGTTATGAGGTTTAAAATGATCTATTTACTGATCTTATCAGTTTGACCTTGGCTAGCGTCAACAAGGTCAGGGCAAAGTCACCTTGAACTTTTCAAATGGAACGCCCTACTTTTTTTGGCACATTCTTTAATGTATTTCAAGAGCTTTCCAAAACACTACAACAAAGTATTTTTTTGTTACGTACATCCCGAGGTATGAAGCTTCAAATTTACAGAATCGTCGGCATTAGCATTACCCAAGGTGTACCGCGTGGAGGTTGCACGATCGGATTTACACCTCTTGAGTGCGTGTGTGTGTGTGTATGTGTGCGTGCGGGTATTTGTGTGTATATGTGTGTGTGTGTGCGCGCGTGTATGTGTACGTGCGAACACGCATACACACGCGCACACACACACACACACATACAAAGAGGTGTAAATGCGATCGTGCAACCTCCACGCGGTACACCTTGGGTAATGCTAATGCCAACGATACTGTAAATTTGAAGCTTCATAACTCGGGATGTACTTAACTAAAAAAATACTTTGTTGTAGTGTTTTGAAAAGCTCTTAAAATACGTTATAAGAATATGCCGAAAAAGTAGGGCATTCCATTTGAAAAGTTCAAGGTGACTTTGTTGACGCTTGCCATGGTCAAACTGATAAGATCAGGAAGTAGGACATTTTAAACCTTACAACTTTTGCCTGAAACATTTTTTCCAAAAACCGATTGTTTTCGAGATATTTCATCGTTCGGAGACTTTCTGAGAACCCTGTATACAATGTAGACTGATAATTAATGATTTCTAAAATTTGTTTATTAATATTGTAATATAATATAAGGAATATGAAAAATAGCGTGACAAATGACAGACCCACATATTCATTGGCAACATATTCAGAAAATTGTATTTACTCGAAGACTTAAAAATATATAAGTTGAAAAGCATGTTTGCACTTTTTTCTTTTATAACATAAGAAGTACTAAATTACTTTTCTAGAGTTCTGATTTTTTAAGTAATATTTTGTTTCTGTTAAAAAAGTGCAATTGTCGAATTTTTTAATTTTATACTAATTACTATCTCCAGACCAATAGCGTTTTTCATCAGAGCAGCATTAATTGCTCTGATATCGATTAATGATATATTTATTTTTTTTATATTCGTAATAAGTTGAACGATGTTTTTAGAGCTATAATAATAGAGTTATTAACCCGAATTCAACTCGGATCGAAAATGCCAGTCAAAAACGCTATAATGAAAACTATAACTATTGTGTTTAACATAATAAATTCAATATTAGATAAAAAATGGAAACGGAGAGAAATAATTCAGTACATCTAAATGTAAAGGTTATTTTACACAATGTATAATCCACGACAATTTGGGGATATAATTCTATTTATAATTATATATATAATATATATTACCCAGTAAGCAAAATGCTAGCAGAATGCGCGCAGATTGACGCCAATTTCGATCAGATCTCCACATCAAAAACCATAAACCATCTGTGTCCTCATTAGGCTCGTGTTTTGTCGACAGGACCTGTGTGACAGGCCGTGCGAGCAGATTGTCGGCAGTAACCGCGCAGGTCCTGCTGCCAAACTACGCGTAGAGTCTGCGTGCTGAGTTTGCTCGGTTTCTGCTGCCAATCTGCTGTCAAATTACTGCAAGTCTTGCGCGGTTTTTGCTACAAATCTGCTGTCAAATATCCGACAGCAGGATCTGGTGCATATTTGACTGCAGATTGGCGGTATAATTTGATATAACAGACACTGCGTTAAATTTGTTGCCTATTTGTCATCAAACTATGATAGCAGGCTTTGTTCGAAATCTGCTCGCACAGGTTTGGCTATCTGGGTATATACAGGATGAGTCAATTAAAGTGTTACAGACTTATATCTTGGAAATGAATAATTTTAGAGAAAAAATGTTTCAGACAAAAGTTGTATGGTGTTAAATGGGACATAAGAAAGTATCATTGATTACCCTACCCTGGCCGGAGATAGGCAGGGCCTTTGAATTTCAAGGTGTGCCTGCCTATCTCCGGCGGGCCCTGGCGGCCTACTTCGAGGGCAGAGACCTCGCCTTCGCCAAAAAAGGGCGGGGTTCAAGGCCGGCGCGCTATGGAGCGCGGTGTTCCACAGGGGTCCGTTTGAGGCCCCTATTGTGGAACATTGCCTTCGACCGGGTGCTGCGCACTCCCCTTCCCCTCGGGGCCCATGTAGTCTGCTGCGCAGACGATACATTGGTGCTTGCCGAGGGGGAGACCTGGGGGGAGCCTGCCTCCAAGTGGAGGTGGCACTAGCATCGGTGGTGGGTGAAATCCGGAACCTGAGTCTCAAGGTGGCGCCCCATAAGACTGAATGCATGTTTTTTCATGATGGCAGTCGCGGGGCGCCGCCGCCGACCCGGGTCCTCGTCGATGGAGTCCACGTCCGGGTGGGGCCAACGATGAAAATATCTGGGCCTCACGTTGGACAGTCGGTGGGACTTCCGGGCCCATTTTAGGAATTTGGCCCCCCAGGTGCGCGGGGCAGGACTAAAAGTAGCCAGCCTGATGCGCGCTCGGGGAGGTCCAGGATGAAGAGCCCGCCGCCTTTACGTCGGTGTGGTGCTCTCGATGGCCCTGTATGGGGCGCCTATTTGGGCGCCCCAGCTGGCGGTCACCAACCGCAGTAAGCGCCTGATGCGCCAGGAGCTGCGGCCGGTGGTCATACGGGCCGTTCGGGAGTATCCCATACGGCGGCGGGAGCCCTGGCCGGCTCCCCTTCCGTGGAGCTCATCGCCGAGGAGAGACATATTCTCTATGGCGGATGCGTGAGCTCCGCGAGGAGAGGGAGCTAACGGCCGTGGGAGTGAGGGCCCTGAAGTCCCAGGCCAGAGCCCGGACCCTGGGGAAGTGGGCGGCCTTGCTGTCCGACCCCCGGGGATTCGAGCGTCGAACGGCCGAGGCTGTCCGCCCCTGTCTAGCCGAGATGGCGGACAGGGCTGAGCGTGGATTAACGTTCCATCTGGTGCAGGTATTGACCGGACACGGTTGTTTCGTACCTGCACCGGATCGGAAAGGAACCCACCACACGATGCCACTACTGCCCGGTGCTTGAGGACACTGTGGAGCACACCCTGACGCACTGTCAGGCGTGGCCTCCGCAACGCAGTGTCCTCTCCCGGGCGGTGGGGTGCCGGGAGGGGGATATCTCGCTCCCGCACTTGGTCCGGACCATGTGCGGGAGCGAGGAGGGGTGGGGAGCTGTGGCCTCCTTCGCGCGGGATGTAATGTCCCGGAAGGAGGCCGCAGAGTGGGAGCGTCGCCCGGGAGTCCGTCGAAGGGAGCGGCGGACGGGGCGGCGCTCTTCTGGGTCGGGCAGCGAGCCAGAGGTGGCGCCGGCCGAGGAGAGGCCGATTCCTCGGGGACTCCCTCGGCCGCCTCGGGCTTGGCACCGTACACGCGGGGGAGGTCGGAGGTAACTGACCTTCCCCGCGCGCCTCGGACAAGAAGCAAGGGGGGAATGAAGGCTCGTTTGGGGACGGGCCTCACTCCTCCGCCCCCTCGACTGGTGTGCAACACTGGAGAGAGGCGGGGAGGGAGAGCGGATGTCCTCTCTCTCTCTCGTAATCGGGAACCAGAAGGCCAACCCGATCAGTCACTGATCGGGGCACCGCGCTCTGACCCCCTTCCTGCGGAGGGGGGCTTGGGAGCGCGGTACTTAGGGCGTGGGGCTCCCATAACGAGCCCTGGGGGCCGGGGTGTCGGGGAGGGAATGGGGTGTCGGGAGCCGTTCCCTTGACTCCCCTACACCGGTCCGAGCGGTAGACATCCCGCAGGAGTTTAGTCGGTAAGAGTCCGACATAACCCTCGACCCCCCCAAGTCGAGGTTACCCATGATGCGTTTCTCCTGCGTGAACAAAAAAAAGGTATCATTGATTAGACCTTGATTAGCCATTTTAAGGTTACGTAAAGGTCACCAACAATTTTTCAATGGGACGCCCTACATTTTTTGCATATTCTTATAACGTATTTCAAGAGCTTTCCAAAACAAAGTACTTTTTTGTTAAGTACAACCCCGAGTTATGAAGCTTCAAAGTTGCAGTACCGCCGGCATTTGCATTATCCAAGATGTACCGCGTGGAAGTTGTACGGTCGGATTTACACCTCTTTGTATGTGTGTGTGTGTGCGCGCGTGTGTGTGCGTGTTCGCATGCACACACACACGCGCGCACACATACACACACAAATACACGCACGCACACACACACGCCACGAACACAAGAGGTGTAAATCCGATCGTGCAACCTCCACGCGATACACCTTGGTAATGCTAATGCCGACGATACTGTAAATTTGAAGTTTCATAACTCAGGATGTACTTAATAAAAAAATACTTTGTTGTAGTGTATTGGAAAGCTCTTGAAATACGTTATAAGAATATGCCAAAAAAAATAGGGCGCTCTATTTGAAAAATTATTGGTGATTCTTCAAGTAACCTTCAAATGGCTAATCAAGGGTCCTAATCAATGATACCTTCTTATGTCCATTGACACCATACAACTTTGATCTGAACATTTTTCTCTAATATTATTCATTTCCACGATATAAGTCTGTAACACTTTAATTGACTCACCCTGTATATACAGGTGTAGTAAAAAGAAATCCATTATTTTTGCATGAAATTGAAGGCTTTAATTACCATAGTTAGAATGATCCGATTTAGGTCAAATATGCGCCGTTTTGTTCGATAACTTGTTGCCATTTTGAAGGTAATTTCATTATGCCTCTCTCATAGAAGCCCTCGTCCCTATTGGCAAAAAATTGAGACAGTCGATTTTCACAAGCCTCTCTTGAAGCGAATTTTTCACCAGCAAAATTGTTCGCCATGGACAGGAACAGATGGTAATCACTTGGTGCCAGGTCCGGACTATAAGGTGGATGCATAAGAACCTCCCAACCAAGCTCCCGGAGCTTCTGGCGAGTCACTATCGATGTGTGTGGCCTGGCGTTGTCCTGATGGAACACAATTCCTCTCCTATTGGCCAAAGCTGGCCGCTTCTGGGCGATTGCTTCCTTCAGACGGTCCAATTGTTGACAGTACAGTTCCGAGTTAAGAGTTTTGCCGTAGGGGAGCAGCTCATAGTAGATAATTCCCTGCCAATCCCACCAAACACACAGCAAAACCTTCCTGGCCGTCAATCCTGGCTTGGCCACCGTTTCCGCCGGCTCACCGCGATTCGACCACGACCGTTTTCGCTTGACGTTGTCGTAAGTGATCCACTTTTCATCACCAGTGACCAACCGCTTCAGAAATGGGTCGATTTTGTTGCGATTCAGCAGCGATTCGCAGATGGAAATTCGGTCCATGAGGTTTTTTTTCGTTAACTCGTGTGGCACCCATACATCGAGCTTCTTTTTGTATCCAGCCTTATTCAAATGGTTCCAAACGGTTTTTTGTGCAATCTTTAGCTCTTGGGCAATCGAAACAGTGCTTACATGACGGTCGGACTCGACAATGTCCATGATTTTATCGATATTTTCGACAATTGGCCTTCCAGTGCGTGGTGCATCTTTGACATCGAAATTACCGGAACGGAATCGACGAAACCAAAATTGCGCGTGATTGGCTGTTACAGTATCAGGACCATAAACACTATTCACATTTTCAGCCGCCTGGCTTGCGTTTTCGCCTTTATCGAAGAAAAACTGTAAAATATAGCGTATTTTCTCTTTGCTAGTGTCCATCTTTGACGCGCGCTCAAACAAAACTGAGTCAACTAATCACAAAACTGTCAGAAAAGTTTTTTTAGTACGAAATCTCATCTTTCTAACGCCATCTAGTGGAACCCGATCGGACTTATACAACGCGAGATACAGATAACTAAAGCCATCTATTGGAAAAATAATGGATTTCTTTTTACTACACCTGATATATATGTATATATTAGGTGCGCAACTAAGTTCCGCTGTTTTTTTATGAAAATGCAACTTTATTGTGAAAAAATGGTTACAAATGAATCATTCAAAATATTGCCCATCGCTAGCGACAACTTTTTCCCATCTTTCTGGCAGAGCTCGAATACCGTCACGGTAGAAGTGTTCGTCTTTGAGGCTATCCACGAATCAAGCCATTTTGAGATGTCTTCATATGAGCGGAACTGCTGATTAGCCAGACCATGTGCCATCGAACGGAACAAGTAATAATCGGACGGCGCAATATCTGGGAATATGGCGGGTGGGGTAGGACTTCCCATTTGAGCGTTTCTAAGTAGGTTTTAACGGGTTTGGCAACGTGAGGCCGAGCGTTGTCATGCTTGTAGAATCACTTTTTCGTGCCTCTGCTCGTATTGTGGCCGCTTTTTCGCGCAGTGCTCGGCTCAATCGCATCAATTGAGTTCGATACCGTTCCCCAGTGATGGTTTCGTTCGGTTTCAACAGCTCATAATAAATAACACCGCCCTGGTCCACCAAATACACAGCAAAACCTTCGCAGCGTGAATATTCGGCCGAGCCGACGACGTAGAAGCATGACCGGCAGTCCCCATGATTTTGTTCTCTTTGGGTTGCTGTAATGAATCCATTTTTCATCACCGTAACGATGCGATGAAGAAAACCTTCCTTTTTTGCCGCTGGAGCAGTTGTTCACAGGCGAAAAAAGACGCTCAACGTCTCTTGGCTTCAAATCATAAGGAACCCAAGTTCCTTGTTTTTGAATCATTCCCAACGCATGCAATCGCTTGGAAA